>NW_027463824.1:0-2500 GCF_050947455.1 Rhinoderma darwinii
AAGAACCGATAAGTTTAAAAACTTAAGAAGTAGGACTCTTAAGAGGTGTACTAATTACTGGACGATGCTGTGTTGCTCAAGAACCGATAAGTTTAAAAACTTAAGTAGGACTCTTAAGAGGTGTACTAATTACTGGACGATGCTGTGTTGCTCGAGAAACATGGTTTTAAAAAACTTTAGAAGTAGATATCTGAGAAAAATACAAAAATGTCTTATGTAAAATACCCACAAAACTACCTTGGATGTGAGGACTTTAAAGAATTACTTGGGGTGCGGCAAAGCTTTCTCAAAAAGGTGCCGTCTGTTGGCTCGTTGGTCTAGGGGTATGATTCTCGCTTTTGGTGCGAGAGGTCCCGGGTTCAAATCCCGGACGAGCCCATGCTTTTGAAAGAGGTTTTCCTCAAGAACCGATAAGTTTAAAAACTTAAGAAGTAGGACTCTTAAGAGGTGTACTAATTACTGGACGATGCTGTGTTGCTCGAGAAACATGGTTTTAAAAAACTTTAGAAGTAGATATCTGAGAAAAATACAAAAATGTCTTATGTAAAATACCCACAAAACTACCTTGGATGTGAGGACTTTAAAGAATTACTTGGGGTGCGGCAAAGCTTTCTCAAAAAGGTGCCGTCTGTTGGCTCGTTGGTCTAGGGGTATGATTCTCGCTTTTGGTGCGAGAGGTCCCGGGTTCAAATCCCGGACGAGCCCATGCTTTTGAAAGAGGTTTTCCTCAAGAACCGATAAGTTTAAAAACTTAAGAAGTAGGACTCTTAAGAGGTGTACTAATTACTGGACGATGCTGTGTTGCTCGAGAAACATGGTTTTAAAAAACTTTAGAAGTAGATATCTGAGAAAAATACAAAAATGTCTTATGTAAAATACCCACAAAACTACCTTGGATGTGAGGACTTTAAAGAATTACTTGGGGTGCGGCAAAGCTTTCTCAAAAAGGTGCCGTCTGTTGGCTCGTTGGTCTAGGGGTATGATTCTCGCTTTGGGTGCGAGAGGTCCCGGGTTCAAATCCCGGACGAGCCCATGCTTTTGAAAGAGGTTTTCCTCAAGAACCGATAAGTTTAAAAACTTAAGAAGTAGGACTCTTAAGAGGTGTACTAATTACTGGACGATGCTGTGTTGCTCGAGAAACATGGTTTTAAAAAACTTTAGAAGTAGATATCTGAGAAAAATACAAAAATGTCTTATGTAAAATACCCACACAACTACCTTGGATGTGAGGACTTTAAAGAATTACTTGGGGTGCGGCAAAGCTTTCTCAAAAAGGTGCCGTCTGTTGGCTCGTTGGTCTAGGGGTATGATTCTCGCTTTGGGTGCGAGAGGTCCCGGGTTCAAATCCCGGACGAGCCCATGCTTTTGAAAGAGGTTTTCCTCAAGAACCGATAAGTTTAAAAACTTAAGTAGGACTCTTAAGAGGTGTACTAATTACTGGACGATGCTGTGTTGCTCAAGAACCGATAAGTTTAAAAACTTAAGTAGGACTCTTAAGAGGTGTACTAATTACTGGACGATGCTGTGTTGCTCGAGAAACATGGTTTTAAAAAACTTTAGAAGTAGATATCTGAGAAAAATACAAAAATGTCTTATGTAAAATACCCACAAAACTACCTTGGATGTGAGGACTTTAAAGAATTACTTGGGGTGCGGCAAAGCTTTCTCAAAAAGGTGCCGTCTGTTGGCTCGTTGGTCTAGGGGTATGATTCTCGCTTTGGGTGCGAGAGGTCCCGGGTTCAAATCCCGGACGAGCCCATGCTTTTGAAAGAGGTTTTCCTCAAGAACCGATAAGTTTAAAAACTTAAGAAGTAGGACTCTTAAGAGGTGTACTAATTACTGGACGATGCTGTGTTGCTCGAGAAACATGGTTTTAAAAAACTTTAGAAGTAGATATCTGAGAAAAATACAAAAATGTCTTATGTAAAATACCCACACAACTACCTTGGATGTGAGGACTTTAAAGAATTACTTGGGGTGCGGCAAAGCTTTCTCAAAAAGGTGCCGTCTGTTGGCTCGTTGGTCTAGGGGTATGATTCTCGCTTTGGGTGCGAGAGGTCCCGGGTTCAAATCCCGGACGAGCCCATGCTTTTGAAAGAGGTTTTCCTCAAGAACCGATAAGTTTAAAAACTTAAGTAGGACTCTTAAGAGGTGTACTAATTACTGGACGATGCTGTGTTGCTCAAGAACCGATAAGTTTAAAAACTTAAGTAGGACTCTTAAGAGGTGTACTAATTACTGGACGATGCTGTGTTGCTCGAGAAACATGGTTTTAAAAAACTTTAGAAGTAGATATCTGAGAAAAATACAAAAATGTCTTATGTAAAATACCCACAAAACTACCTTGGATGTGAGGACTTTAAAGAATTACTTGGGGTGCGGCAAAGCTTTCTCAAAAAGGTGCCGTCTGTTGGCTCGTTGGTCTAGGGGTATGATTCTCGCTTTGGGTGCGAGAGGTCCCGGGTTCAAATCCCGGACGAGCCCATGCTTTTGAAAGAGG